>NW_024081847.1:466188-499296 GCF_003009895.1 Hyaena hyaena
GGCGGGGCTCACGTGGAGAGCCTGCCCGCAGGCCGGGCCGCGCGCGCCGGCTGGGCCCGCGTCCGCGAAGCTGGGCACAAGGCGCCCGAGCGCACTGGCGAAGGGCACCGAGCGCGCCTGGCCTGTGCCGTCACTGACGCGCGAATGACTGCAAGTCACACACGGCACGCCGCCACCTACGCGAGGCACACACGGGGGCGCAGTGCTTCAGGCCGAGAGGGGAACCGGCACGCGCGCAGCCCCCCCCCCCCCCCATGAGCGTCCCCGGCGTGGAGCCCCGGGGTGGCGGCTCCAGGAGCCCCTCGGCCTGGGCCGCCCTGCCCCGCCCTGCCCCCCGCCCCCCAGAGCAGCACCCTCCTCTGAAACCCAGCCCGCGCAGCGCACCCCAGCCCGGCCGCAAACCGCTGCCCTCCGCCCACCCCTCGACCCCTCGGGCAGCTGGCTGCCACGGGGCCGCCCTCCGATGCCCGGGGCCGTCCAGCGTGTGCCCCGCGACAAGGGTACTTTCTTTACTCCGGTGCCACGGAAAACACAAGCCGGGTGTGTCAGTCTAACAGGCCAGGGCAGCGCGCGTCACAGTGTTTACCGTAATACATGTCTAATAGATCCTTGGTGTCAGTTGTATTGACGTTCCTATTAATCATTAGCATACTAATTAAATAAAATTCATTTATTACCACATTTTAGATTAGATTGGCTTTTCCCCCTTTGTGCCATCTGGTGTGTCTTCTTCCAGTACAGTCTCTTTCAAATATGCGATCTCGGGGTTATAAAACGCTCTGAAAATGTAATAACCAAGACCACAGTTAAACAAATGCCTCCAAAGGACCAGAGAATTGCCTCGCGGAGCCTTCTGATAGCAGTGACGTAAGTCAGCTGTGAGTCCGCTATCAACCATCAGGCCAGTCTGGAAGGCGCAGCATCTCTAAAACCACAGGATTCTCTAAAATGAGGGGTGAGGGGCTTACGTTCTGGCTTCAGTTCCTCTTCTCTAAACTCCTCTTATTCTTAAAATCCTCACAGATGACTAACTTAACCAATTGTCGAAGGAGAAAATGTAAGAAGATTTTAAAAAATCTTGTTCCAAAAGTACTATTTGTAGCGGGTCATAGATGTTTAAAATTTGGTCATCCCGTAGGAAATGCCGCAATAAAAAAAATAAACAAAAAGCAGAAATAAAAATCCTCTTATGTCTACATATAAAAAGAGCAACTACAGACCAGTTCCAAGCCAAAAGCAAAACACAAAGTATCCTAAACAAGGTCACTGTCACTAAATTGTCACAAAGGACCACTGAGAATGAAAATGTAATGTTGGGAATGAAAACATAATCACACTTAACAATTACTTTACTTCTCACCATAAACTTGATAAGCCAGAAAAACATCAGGAAAAATCCAGGGTCAGATAAAAGCATAAGAAAAAAAAAACTGAAAATAAAACAAAACATTCACCAGCACTTGAGCTTGAGCCCTGCTTCCCTCTCTCCCTCTCTCCTCTCTCCGCCCCTCGCTCACTTGAGCCCCCTCTCTCTCTAAAAAAAAAAAAAAAAGGGAAGGAAATATTCACTAACACTGCATTGTTTTAACAAAGACTATTTCATTGTTAGAGAATGTTAGTGGGAAAAAAAACACTTCCGGTTTGATTACTATATATTTCAACTTTAGAATTTCTATTTCAGTCTCTAAAATTTGAAGTATCACTTTTTACAGTTTTCAGTTTCTTCACGAAATATTTAAGACTGAGTTTCATCTCCATAATCATAACAGACACGTTTTATGCTGGTCCGCCTCTGGTCCGCACGTCCCAGGGCTGTTTTGGCGGTCTGTTACGTTGATGCTGGTTCTCACTCGTGTCTTCCGGTCTGTCTTTACCAGTGTTGTGGGCATGATCACTGAGAAAAGAAAAGCGCCCTGGCAGGAATAATTTGAGGCTGAGGATGACCTTTGCCCTCCTCTACGAGAAGACTCGTGGGCTTCTGCTAGGGCCTCAGGCGGACCCTAGATGGCTGGTGCACTTGATCAGACTTCAGGGTTTGAACTTCGCGAGCCCGTGGATAATTGGAAGGCTGCCCGGAATCCATACACGGGTTGCTTTCTGTCCGGTTCACTCTCACTCCTAGATGCAGCCTTCCGGTGCCGTCCCCACAGTCGGTGTTCCGTGGACCTCACTCGTGGCGTCACTGAACTCGACTGTCGGCCGCCCTTGCGCTCCGAGGCTATCACAAGCCGACTCGCAGCGACCTGTGCCCGGGCAAATGTTCCCCACGAAGCACAAGTGATCCCAGTGCCAGGCTTGTGTTCCGTAGGTCTGTCTTCTTACAGGTCTGGGCAAGGTAATTCTTTACTATTTTGTCAGTTCTTGGTGATTTTTAAAAGATTTTAAAATATTTTGTCAAGCTTTTTCAATCAATGTCAACAAGAGTGTTGTTCCAAATTACCTGGTCCACCGTTAAAGGAGGCAGAAGTGACAGTTCGAGTTTAAACACCTACTGAAGGCAGAAAAGATCATTGTCCTTTTAAAGTTTCCCAATGAATAACTAATACATTCCATTGTTTTCTTTACTTATATCTAATTCCAAAAGAAAGTATTCAATGAGTTTCATACAAATTGTATGATGATTTCATTCAAATATATATTACATAATTAACCTCCACATAATAAATATATCAGTCAACAAATATTTATTGAGCATTTACTATGTGCCAGTCTCATTTAGGTTCACCAGAAAGAAACAAAAAACTTCTGTATCCTTATGATGCTTATATTCTAGTGATAATAGATTCCAAAACTTACACATATAAAAAGGTAGATGACATGGTATATATTGGCATATCATATTAGAAGGTGGTGCATATTATGGAAAACAGCAAAGCTAGGTAGGAGATTTGCAGTCAAGACAGAGAGAAGAGTTATAGCTTTCTCCAGAGTAGCCAGAGTAGACTTCATTGAAAAGACGACATTTCAGCAAAAACTATAAGGTGGGGAGGGAGTTACCCATGTGTAAGTCTGGAGGCAGAAGGAGCAGCCAGCAGAAAGACCCTAGGATAAGATTAAGTCCATTCTGATCATGGAACATCAGCGAAGCCTATGGCCAGGGTGCAGTTAGAGAGGAAGAGGAGGGATGGATGAGTTACGAGAGATGGTGGGGAAGTGAGGTCACAGGGCCTTGGGGCCGTTGTAAGAACGTCAGCTTTCCCTCTGAGAGCCCTAGGGGGCGCTGCGCTGGGCAGAGAAGGGCTTTGACGCTTCTGGCGGAGGTGCTAAGGAGGGTGGAAAGGAAAACGGGAGAGCAGCTAGGAGCCCCGTGCAGGAGCACAGGAAACACATTATACCGTCTCCACGGAACTTCGGATGTATTTTCAAGGTAATATTAATGACATTTTGACAGATTACACGTGTACTATGAGAAAAAAAAAAAAAAAGGATGCAAGCATATTTCCCAAGATTTTTGACCTGAGCAATCAGAAAGATGGAACTGTCATCTATTGAGAAGAGGAAGGCAATGAAGAAAGTTAGAAATGGAATTTGTGGGGGCGCCTGGGTGGCTTAGTCGGTTAAGCGTCCGACTTTCGCTAAGGTCATGATCTCGCGGTTCATGGGTTCGAGCCCCGCGTCGGGCTCTGTGCTGACTGCCGGCTCAGGGCCTGGAGCCTGTTTCAGTCTGTGACTCCCTCTCTCTCTGACCCTCCCCTGCTCACGCTGTCTCTCTCTCTCTCTCAGAAATAAATTTTAAAACCCCCCCCAAAAACTAAGGCTGACGCTTCGGAGTCTGTGTCTCCCTCTCTCTCTGACCCTCCCCTGCTCACGCTGTCTCTCTCTCTCTCTCCCCTAGAAATAAATAAAAAATATTAAAAAAAAAAAAGTTAAAAAAAAAAAAAGAAATGCAATTTGTGTTGTGTCTGACATGCCTACAATGAAGACAGACACCCAAGCCGGACACGTGAATCAGAAGATAAAGGTGAGAAATCTGAAATAAATATATAAGCTTAAGACTCTTAAGCTAACAGTTTATTTTTAAGGCCATGAGACATGATGAGATTCCCAAGGGAATAAAAATAGAGGAATAAAAGATGTCAAGGACTGGGATGCCCAGGTGGCTCAGTCGGTTAAGCATTCGACTCGTGAATCAGCTCAGGTCACGCTCCCAGGGCCACAGGACTGAGCCCACAATGGGCTCCATGCTGGGCACGGAGCCTGCTTAAGATTCTCTTTCTTCCTCTCGGGCCCTACCCCCTCATGTACACATGTGCACACTCTCTCTCTAAAATAAACTTTTAAAAAAGATGCCAAGGACTGAACACTCAAACATAAGAGGTCCCAATATCATCCTATATGTTGATTTTGGAGAGTTAAAGGAAAAGCTGAGTGGTGGTGGATAAGAGAACCGTTTGAGGACAATGGAAGAGAATATATGAAATCGGGAAAACAAAGGAAATGTGGCCAATAATTATTTACCTTTCGAACCACCCCTCAACAGGTACCTTACCTCTTTCCACACAGCTCTTCTATCTTCCTGGAGTTAGAAGCAGATGTCATCTATCAGTACCCCACGCTTCACAAACTGTTTATAACACACAGACTTTCAGAATCAGCAGGTGCAGAAGCTACAGAAAGTAAGCTCTCCTCCTGTGACACCGCAGCCACTGTGAAACCAGCCCTGCGCAATACTGAGATCAGGATGAACTTCTCTCCGACATCACCCCAGTTCCCTTTCTCTGCCCCTTCTTCCAACCGGTGGCTCCAAATCAGTCACAGCATCCTCAAACGACCCACAGCCTAAAACTTCTGAAGCCCCCACCTCCTAACACATCGCTCCTCTTCATTAACACTTCTCTGTTCTCTGTCTTGGGATATCACAGCCTTACACTGGCGAGCAAACAAAGGTCCTCTTATCTGGTAGGAATATGTCGGACAATTTCTCTTTGAAACATTCACACTCAAAAGCTGCTTTCCAAACAACCAAACTGACGAATGTGAATGAAGTAGGGCATTTTTGGAACAGTGGCAAAGCTTCACCATAGAAATGAAAGGAGGGGTAAGAACACTCCCACCTGAAGAGATCCTGCTTCAGCTGTTCACGAAGAAGGCTACTAGTCACCCTGGCCAGCAGGAGACTGAGCCGTCTCCCTACTTAATGTATCCGGGGTCATTTTAGCTTGGGATTTCCTGTGGGCACAATGAGACTACCTGATAAGCAGTGAGCTTGCATTATGAAACAGAATACCAGTTAACGTACACACTCATTTCCTATAAATATTAGGTTGACCATGTGAAACAGCCTTTCTGTAAGTCAAAAACCATCAAATACTGCCTTTTCATTTGGTTCAATCCACTACACACGTACATATTTAATACACAGACATAATTATTTTGTGGTTTTGTTAACAAAATCTACCCATTTCTTTTACCATTTGTGACTGCATAATTTTGTTGTTATTGTTAACAAAAATTACTCATTTCTTTTACCATGTGTGATTGAATTATCATTGGAGACATGTGTGTCCTTATGAATGAACTCACCCAAATGGTCTCTATGAAATGCCTTCTGCCACTAATACAACAAGGAGTCTTAGTGCTCATTATTTAAGGCAGGAAGTCTACCCCAGGCTGACTGTCGCCTGTCAGATTCTTGGTGACACTAAAAAGCCCTTCTTGAAATCCTGTTTGACCTTTTCAAGCCCATCTCATAAAAGCAATTAATGTTCTCATCGTAGGAGCAGTAAATTTAACCTCTAGATTTAGGTCCCTTTCTTAGTTCAAATTATAACATAAACCTTAAGCTCAACAATGTAATTTTGCTCCTTCACTAGAAGGATGTTTGCTTTATGGGTCCTTGTAGCATGTTTTACTGAAGAGGAAGGCACTGAGTTTGCATCTCAGCTCTACCCCTTAGCAGATATATGAGCCTGGTCCAGCCTCTTGTGACAGACCCTGTCTACACGCTCATCACGCCTGTGTCCTCTTCTGCCTGGAATCACCTAAGTACCAGGCTTCTTTGAAATTAGGTGTGGCCATATTACCAAGTCCTTGCCCATGAAATATGCGTGAAAGTGATGTGTGTCATCCCCAGACACAGCAGTTTAAAACAAGCACTCCTCTATACATTCACTAATTTCAGCTCCCACCAGGGGCAGAGGATCCCAGGGTGGACCCTGGAGCCTAAGGATGGCAGAACCATTGGACGGAAAGAACCTGTACTCAGAAGGCTGCATGGAGCAGAGCATGCTCTCCTGGGCCCTCATTTCATTGGAGAGAACTAGACCTTGACTGTGTTGGACAACATGACGTTGAAGTATCAAGAGCAGTTAGCCTAACCTGTCAGTTAAACTCCCTAACCTTTTATTTCCTCATCCGTAAAGATGAAGATAATAAAACCCACCTTATAGGGCTGATGTTAGGATTAAATGAGGTAACAAATGTAAAATGCTTAGCACAGTGTTTGGCATGGAGTAAGGCTATATAAATGCTGGCCACCTTATGTTACCATCATCATCATCACCATCATCATGATCACTACCTCATATATAGTTGGAACATTTTCTATACCTCTGAAAAGAGCCCAGGGTTCCAAAAATAATTGTTTGGCAGTCTCAGCGGGCAGCATACTTCCAAGACCCAATATCTGACCCATGCAGTCTAGTAGCAGAGCTCATGGGATATTGATAATTTTATTTCTGGCTCCAAACAGTGTTCATTGGATAAGGTTAGACTTTTTAATGCCTACCATTTACTGAATAATTAAAGTCATTATTTCCAGGTGCTCTTGGGCATGCAAATGTGTAAAATCCTCTTAGAGATACCATCTGATATAACTTACTTGCTATAAATCACATGTGTAGCAAGAAAGTCCTTACATACCATGCACACTCTCTCTATATATAAGTGCTTGTGGACTAAGACATTTTTTTTTTCAGCCTCAAGTAACCTAATCATTCCCTAAAATTTTTGCTTACCAGCTGCTTTTTTCAATGAAACACTATTTGTCACTTTGATTAGCATCGACAGAACACATCTACTTTTCCAAATGCAGGTTCCTCGACATCATGAAACCACAAACTTGAATTTACAACAGTATAGACTACAGCACTGGAAGGCAGGTTTTGGAAAATGCATACACATATGCCAGCTTCAAAAGCAAATGTGGGTATTGATCATTAAATACAACTTTATAAGTTATACAACCAGTTCTTCCAAAGGAAAAGCATCATTTAAAGCAGATTTTGAAAGAAAAAAATAGATATAAAGCTCCATACAGAAAGCCTTCTTACACACTCTCCAAAAATTCTCTAAAATCATCTTAAATAAATAATATTACTTTACATTTAGTCGGTTAAGCATCCAACTTTGGCTCAGGTCATGATCTCACGGTTCGTGGCTTCGAGCCCCATGTCGGACTCTGTGCTGACAACTAGCTCAGATCCTGGAGCCTGTTTCGGGTTCTGTGTCTCCCTCTCTCTCTGACCCTCCTCTGCTTATGCTGCCTCTCTCTCTCTCTCTCTCTCTCAGAAATAAATAAAACGTTAAAAAAATTTTTTTTAAAAATAAATAAAATGTCTTCTCTTCACCTCTTTGGCCAACATCCCCAAGTACACACTAGAGTCCCATACTTGAGTTGAAGCCATTCAGAATATCAAGAATCACAGGCTTTCTTTACATTTATCTAACCTACTTAAATCTAAGCTTAGTAAGCAACTGTGTTTTGTTTTGCTACACCTTTTTCCAAAAGTGAATTAAGGTGGTTTATAAACACATGTAGGAGAAATTACTTATGGTGAAATTAAACAAAAATACAGAGGAAATTAGAAGGCAAAAGGAAATAGGGAAGAAAAATAAAGGGAAAGGTTGAAAAAAGCAGCAAATACTGTGAACTTCTAACCACTTTCTCATTAGCCACACATTTTGCTCTGAGCTTCCTGGCAACCAGAGCAAAATGAGACTCATGATAATGATTCACAAATCATTCACAAATGATCAGTCACATAATTCACAAAGTTTATAACTATACTATTGTGAACAATGCCCCAATTAATATCCTTACACAAAATACAATATTTTCACAGGGCTTTTTATTTCAACTTCCATAAATATAAAAAAAAAATTAAAGACCCAACAGGACAAATGTCAAAATAAAAGGTCATGTTACTTCCTAATGAGTCTGTGGAAACTCTTGGGCAAGGCCAAGATTATGATGCTTTTATTTGTGGAGGTAGGTAGAACAGGATTAATAAGAGCTTCCTACAGAATTGATTTTGGGTAGTTTTTGAAGGATTTACAAACTAATGTTTCCAAATGAAGCATGAAGGAAAACTATATGAAAACCACTGATCCAAGAGTGATTCATAAATTGAAAGCAGGACTTGAAGGGAGAATCTGGTTGAGGGACAGAGGGAAGGAAGAAGGAAATAGAAGGTACGTGCTCTTATTGGGATGCACGGGCAGGGGAAACATAATGGAAGGTCTTTAAGCACTCATATCAGTACTTGGCTTTTGACTCACTGGATAATGAGAGCAAAGAGATGGACAACAAATATAATGTGAGAGTGTGGTTGGTGAGCCATTCTAACCGAAACCCACCAATAACTGAATGAGTAAAATCAGGGGGAAAAGACCCATATGTGAGAAAGCTTTCATGATCCAGCTGAGTTTGGCTCTGTCATCGGGACCTCCCTTCCCCATTAGTTTGTGGGCTCATGAAGAGGCAGATGGGGTAGAGAGGAGAGAGAAGAGGGAGGAAGGACTGCCAGAATCTTCCGTCTTATTTATCTGTATTCACAGTATTCAGTGCAACAAGGAGATGTAGCTGACAGTCAGTTTTAGTTTGTTGTTAGAAAAAATACAACATCCAATTTGTTCAGCTGAAATAATTTATGGAGACTTAGATTTTCTAAATGAGTGGAAGGTAAGGTAAGGAAAAGGAGGCATTAAATATCACCCCAAATACTAGTACTGGAAAACAATAAGAGTGATGTTTGGGACCAGGAAGGGAGGTATTGAGCAGTTGTAACTACAAAGCTCTTTGCCGTGCTGTTTTTGTTTTTGTAATTTATATTTTATTTAGTTCTGAGAGACAGAGAGAGAGTGCATGAGCAAGCAGGGGAGGCTCAGAGAGAGAGGGAGACACGGAATCTGAAACAGGCTCCAGGCTCTGAGCTGGCTCTCAGCGCAGAACCCAGAACCCAATGCGGGGCTCGAATCCACAAACCGTGAGATCATGACCTGAGCCGAAGTCGGTCGCGTAACCAACTGAGCCACCCAGGCGTCCCTTTGCCATGCTGTTTTGAGTGGCAACAATTCACCCAAGAATGAGTACTCTTGTGACAAATAAATGGATACACACTTCAACAAATAGAAAAGAATGATAGGTTAAAAAGCATAATGACCTCTAAGTAGATCATAGAACTTACTAAAAATAAAACTTATTATTATTATTATTATTATTATTATTATTTGGAGCTTATTAAAAATAAAGTAAAAATGTAAAATAGCAATAAAACTTGGTTTAATGGAAGGAACACTTGTTTGGGAGTCCCAAGACCAGGGATTGGATCTCAGCTCCAATGCAATTTCTCTGTCTGACTTCTGATAAGTCACTTTATGTCCAGGTCCAGGTTTTTATTGACTAGAAATTGGGAGTGAGGTGGACAAGCTCAGGGGTTTTCAAACTGTGCTCTGCAGACCCCAGGTGTCCTGAAGGAAACGTGAGGCCAAATGGGCCAGGCCTGAGCATGGTATTAGCAAATTAGATTCACCCTAACCTTTTAGCTATAGCTATTTAAAAAGACTTCCATGCATGGATTCTTTAGAAAAGAGACCTACTACTTGCAAAAAGCTAGAAAACCATACGCTACACAATCTCTGGCATCCCTCACACCTGTCATAAATCCCTCTCAAGTTAGTAACATACGTGAACAAACCGTAAGCTGGCACATTGCTTCCATCCTGCAAGGTGGAAACAAGCACAGAAAATCAAAGCAAAGTCCTACCGACAAAAATTCCAAGACTCGAATTCCAGTCAGCCGAATGCCAAGCCAGAGCTCATAATTCCAAAACTCTGAAAGCCCTTTATGTTAGGAGAGGATTCTATCAGGCGATGTGGTTATGTCACAATAAGCATACAGGCACATGGTGTGGTCTCAATTAATGAAGTCGTTTTACATAAAAAGCCTGCGTAAATATTTGCAGCAGCATGTTTGGAGTCTAGGGGTTTTTTCCAGAGTCTGGCCTTCTCTGAACTGCCCCAACCCCTTCTCAGTTTGGGTTCCTATTGCTGTATGATTCTGTACCTTATAACAACAGTTTGATGAACCACAAAACAAAACACACAAAATGCTACTTGACACAGAAAACTCACGGTCTACAGTTTTGTCAGAGTAAATTATGTAAAATGTAGCTGTTTTACAAAATTAACATTTGATGAATATGTTTACCTTTTTAAGATATCAATTTAAGTGAGATTAGCACTGCTGAGCCAAAATGAGCCGTAATTTATATAAAGCAATATAAAAGCCCTGAAGAACAGTTTTGGCATATAAGGTAGATTACACTTGTGTCTGAATTTGCCTAAAAAGCTAGAGTTATCAGGGCAGCTGGGTGGCTCAGTCAGTTAGGTGTCCCATTTTGGCTCAGGTCATGATCTCGTGGTTCAAGACCTACATCTGGTTCTGTGCTGACAGCTCAGAGCCTGGAGCCTGCTTCAGCTTCTGTGTCTCCCTCTCTCTGTCCCTCCCCTGCTCACATTCTGTGTCTCTCTCTCCTCAAAAATAAATAAGCATTAAAAAATTTTTTAAATAGCTAGACTTATCAAGACTGTGCACTTCCATAGGACACTTTTAACATGGCCTAACCAATAAATACTTAGTGTTAGTTTAAAAAATTCTGTCTAAAAAAAAAAATTCTGTGTTGTCTTAACCAAAATTATTTGGGGCCTCTGCTATATAAAGACAAGCATCCTAATTAGAGCAACCTGTTTACACTAAGATGTACATGCTAGAAGGAAATAGAACTTATTTTACATACATGCAAGAGGTACCACTTTTCAGTGAAAACCAAAAGAATTAGTAACAAGTTCTACCAGCATCAGCTTTAAAAATTAAAAAATTAGAAATTCTTTCTTCCTTCTCCCCCTCCATCTCTCCCTTTATGAAAAATTCAATCTAAAAGGCATTAGATTGAAAAGTAAAAAGTAGAAATCTAGAAGGGCGGGAGATGGTGACTGGCAAGATCTATACATAAAGCAGACACTGGTCACGTATGTAAGCATATAGAGGCTAATGGGGGGCGGAAGAAAAAGTATAATGCTGTGCTGCTGAATTTGAAGTGTTGATATGAACTCAAGATTTTTTAAAATATAATTCATTGTCAAATTAGCTAACATACAGTGTGTACAATGTGCTCTTGGTTTAGGGGGTAGATTCCCATGAACTCAAATTTTCAATATACAAATACTTATAGAAACAAGTCTAGTAGCTGTATCTATACATACTCCCCAGCTCTGTGAGCTCTGTGAGAGGGTCTGACACTTCAGTAGTAATGAGCGCACCTAGCACCCACATCCTGACTGCTACAAACTGTCCCGGTTACAAGGAACTCAGGGCTCCTTGCAGAAATGGCGGATTCCCGGGCTGAGGCAGGGAAAATACCAGATGAGCCTGGAGCATTCTGTTGTCTCAGATGGTAAGGAAGCGCTTACACAGTGATGAGCACACATTAAAAGGACACAGAAGCCAACTTAAAGAGGCTCCCACTGGCCAATTTAGGACTGTGTGAGTGTCTGAATAAAGATAGCAATAGAATTTAAACCATTAAATAAAAAAGAATCCATGAGTCTATACAGACACACATAATACATACATACATACACACACACACACAAGAAATCTTTTCCTTACAACAGGATGCCATCTGATGAATATGGGAGGAATTATAGAATCAGAAAATCTTCACTTGGTAATCATGAAAATAATAATTAATTTACCCAAGAAACATTAAAGGATACTAAGGCCAGTACATGAAAGTTTGATCAGAAATAGAATATCTACAAGTATTACAGTGCCTCCCCACAAAATACTTAGTGATTATAGAGGGGATACAGAGTAACTCTATGATGGACCTGACAGTATTTTAATCAAGGGATCCAGGTTATTACTGGCAATAAGACAAATAAAATTGTGGGTACTATCTGAAAGAATACAATGAGAACAAAGCATCAGTTCTGTGATATTCCTTCTAAAGAAGTATAGCTTGAATCTAATCATGAGTAATTGTTAGACAAACACAAATTAATGGACATACTACAAAACAGCCTAAGCTCTTTACAAGTTCAAGATCACAAAACTCAAGAAAAGAATGAGGAACTAATCCAGACTAAAGGAATCCATAAAAACATGACCAGTGAATCCAATATATGGTCCTGGATCGACTCTCTTCATTATAAGGATGGCAGACTTGAATGGGTCTGTGAGTTCCATGGCTATAATGTACCATCCATGGCAACAGAGGTCAGGTAATACCCTTGGCATTCAGGGTTATGGAGCATCATGTCAGCAACTTGCTCTCAAAATGTTAGAGAAAAAAAGTTTTTCTTGGTACTACTTTTGTAACTTTTCTATGTAAGTGTGAAATTATTTCAATTTTTAACATAACCAATTATTTATTATGAAAACAGTAAACACTGTATCTATCTTTAAATTCTACTCATAAAGCTATTGTGACAATTAAATGAGTTAATACCTACAAAGCATTTATAGTACAATGCCTGGTACAGGGTAAGACCTTAAAAATACAGCAATATATAGTACAGTATATCACAATATTAAATCACAAACACATTCTTCATCCCACTGGCAACTGAGTATGATCAGCAGAATCAAACGAAAGGACTCAGTCTGATGGTTGGAACTGTTCCTGCCATGAAGCAAATGTTAGGACCAGATGACCTTGAGGCACCATTTGTACTTAATTACGTCTGGTCCCATAGTGCTAATTACCATATTTCCTCAGCCCTTTCATAAGCATCCTTCTGATTAAACATCATTTATTAGGCACAGTACAATGTATACCATGTAACCAAAGCATTATAAAGGCTTGATTAAAATTGCATTTTTCCGGGCCCCTTTTGAACCCCTACCCACTCTGACTTCGTAAATGAAGAACTTGATTTGAAGGGTCTCCTCCAAGGACACCAAGCAGGCTGATGGCAGAGACAAAAACAAATACCTAGAGAGTGACTGACCTTGTTTTCCATGCTGGTTCCAAATGACCAGCTAAACTTACCAAATTTAAAGATAAGGTTCCAACTCAGCCAAGTTTTAATAACAGTAACCCTCGTTCAATTTGTCCCTTTTGAACTTCAACTTTGCACTCAGCTCCATATCCAAAAATACTGTCCCCTAGGGCTTCATGCAGCATTTCAGAATAATTTTCTAAGATTTACTCTGTGCAGAAAGCAAAATTCCTTTATTTTGAGAACTGGCATTGTAAAAAACAAAAGGAGGGGAAGGAAAAGAGAGAAAAACGCAAACTGCTCAGACCTGGTATCTAATTCTGCTCACACTGCCTCATTCCTGGCTCACACAGCTCACTTTGACATCAAGGGGCGTTCTGCCAGGAAAGAGCCACATGGACTGCCGAAGGGAATCGGAACCTGACCCTCTCATCCCCCACCCTTCCCCCTTCTCCAGGGCCCCACTGCCAGCTTAAAAACAGTTAATTGCCTTTTCATACAAAGAGTTTGACAGCCACTCTCCCACAAACCACACTAAAATCTTACCCCCTGTATGGTTTGTGAAAAAAAACCTGTTTCCATTTTTAGGAGAGCATAAGACCTGGCCCATTTTATTTAGAAATTAATAATAATTCTGAGTGCTCTCTTTTCTCTGTTCTGGAAGAGCAGTGAAGCAGCTCTGAAATGAAGAATTTACTACTGTGCGTGCCAGGACAAAAACAGATGGACCAGAAAAGTTTAGATGGATGAATCTGAAAAATTGGATGACCTTTATTATACCCCAAAAGTTACAAAAAATTAGAAGAGCAAAACTTCCATTTGCCAGCAAGATTCTCTCCAATTTACAAATTCCATATTGTGGGTTCAGGCACAGGAGTAAAAGCTCACACCGCTCTCAGGACGGCCAGACATCATCTCCTCACCATCAGTCTACCTCAGTCTCCTTACATGGAAAGTCTAGAAAACTGTTCTCAATTCCTCACTTCAGTAAGAAGGAGGAAGATTGGGGAACTCAACTCATGCTCACGTGACACCCTAAGATTCCTGAGGCTGGACTAGGGCAAAGGATGGGTGCATTTCGTTAGAACACAACCCAAATGAAACCAAGAACTGGTTCATTTCTCAGGTGGGCGACTAAATTCAGGTTGCTGCCTATTCCCAACTCAAGTTGCTCTCCTCACAGATTTACCCATGGTCAGAACTGATGTAATAAATTGCAAATTCATAGAATGTAATGGGCTCAGTGCAAATCCAGCTCCAATACAAAATCCATTTAAAGCATCAAACATGGGTCAGCAGCACATAACAATGTATATGTTTGGGGCAGAGATGCCATGGCAAGAGTTTACTTCATAGACATTCTGAATAATTCCTAGGCAATGTATAAAATGTACTGTTGTGAATTTACAATATCATGTATAAATTGAGAATGGTGAGGCAGAGACATCCACGATTCACCCAAACCAGCACTGCTCTACTTGTGGAATATGAGAGAACTACACTTCCCTGACTCCACCGCATGTGTATGGGGCAACACAAGTAGCTCTAACCAATGAGCTGTGGGAATGTGTCATTTCTGAGCTAGAACATTTAATTGCTAATGTGACACTTTGATCTCTACACTTTGACAACCATAGTAAATCTTGAAGCATCTTGCTGATTTGTGGAATCATAAGATAAGTGGAATGAAACTAAGAGTAGAGCCCCTACAACCCATGAGCAATCTCTTTTTTTTTTTTTCTTATTTAATCTACTGAGGTTTGAGGGATCTTTGTTACTCCTAGTAATGCCTTTGTTACACACTTGGCCTAAAATACATGGTCCCTATATATTCTTCAGTCTTATAACACTTAGCAAAACAGGTACAGATAATATCATGTCCCTAAAAGAAGTAAGAAGTGTATGTCAAGTCTTCTATGAGAACCTCATGACTGTATCATGGATAGGGAACAGGGTCATCCACGTGTGGTCACATAGGAAGCCTCTGAAGGCATGGGTCATCGCAGTTATGAGTTAGCTACAAAGCCAGATATCAAAAAGAGGAGGCAATTCAAAGTCCAAGGAGAAGAGCTGAGTCTTAAACCAAGTACTACCAATGTGGTTAGGCACTAGGTTATTCATTGAAATTCTACCAGCATTTACCACTGTTTCAAATGGCTTATATGGGCACCAAAATACACACAGGGACTCTCTCTCTCTCTCACTCTGCCTTATCCTATAAAGCACTACATGAACTGTGTCCAGAAAGAAAACACACACAAAAAAAATCTCTCAAATATTTTTAACTACAAATTCTTAGAATCCAACTAATCCTACAGATCTATTTTTTATTTATTTAATTTTATTTGTTTTCCAAGATAGCATCCAGACAAGAATCCCGAATAACCTCTTTAGACTTTATCTCCCTTTTGAAATAATTGACTCAAATACCAATCACCAGCCTCACACCATTTAATTCATCTTCTCTCCTACTTTAAACAGGTACCTTACACATAAGCCATGGAATCACAGAATCATGATTTTTTTAATCTTAAAGGAGACTTAGAGACTAACATCTGTCTCCCCCATCTCCAAAAAAAAAGGGGGACAAAGAAACAACAGCGAAATTTTAAAAAATAGCTTCTCAATCTATAGTTTTGGTCTATTCTTACCCACCAGACTCTTCTATATACTGAATAAAATAATGAAGCATTAGAGAGCCCACTGTATATTCATATACCAGGAAAATATGCTACTAATAATTAAATCAGAACACAAACTGCTGGGATCCCTTAGGTTTTTTTTATTATTATTAATAGCAAGATGTTATCATTTGCTCACATTCTTCAGCTTATTAGGAAACTTGGACTGTAGTTTTGGATCCTGAGTCAAAAGAACTAATTAAATGATAAATGTCACTTTTTCTCCCAACTTACACAACTAGAATTTTGAATAACACATTCTTCTATTGTGACAAGCCAAGAGAGAAAATATTACTCTTTTGGTCTGCACAGGACCAAATTGGACTCATAAAAGTAATCAGTTTAAAAATAAATGTTTACTAGGCTTTTACATTCTTGCTTTTTTACAAAAGGCAAAGGCATTCATGATCTTCTAAGCATATCACAAACATGAATTATTCACCATTTTGATAAAATCCTAAATGCCTTTAAAAGTAACATTATTCCATTTATAAATAAGTTCAAAAAGGCAAATTTATGTGTACCAAGTTTGTCTTATACTCTAGAAGACAATAGTAAAACCTAGGACTCAAAATATTTTTTTTTCATCTTAAAGTTGTATTACAGCTACAGAGGTTGACATTCTAGTTTCCTCCTGCCTTTCCCCTACTTCCTAGAGAAAGAAAGAAAGAAAGAAAGAAAGAAAGAAAGAAAGAAAGAAAGAAAGAAAGAAAGAAAGAAAGAAAAAGAGAGAGAGAGAGAGAGAGAGAGAAAGAAAGAAAGAAAGAAAGAAAGAAAGAAAGAAAGAAAGAAAGAAAGAAAGAAAGGAGAAGAGAAAAAAGATAGGATACCAACAGATCCATCCATCAAGAGAAATTGTCAATGTTTAACAAGGAAAAATATAGCTAAATAATTCCTTCCTGGTTCATATCTTTATATCAATCGTATGTCCTTATACCATCCTCAAATTCCCCATCCTCCTTAAAAGAACAATAATATCCCAGGCATTAACAAACGACATCAATTTGCTGTTAACTGGTATTTTCAGGGAATGGAATAACAGTAATAACTAATACTTATGAAGCTGACTATGTGCAGGCACTTTTCTAAATGCTGTACACGTTAGTTTCCTGTACCTTCAGAACGCCTCTGTACACGTTAGTTTCCTGCACCGTCAGAACGCCTCTGTACACATGTTAGTTTCCTGCACCGTCAGAACGCCTCTATACACGTTAGTTTCCTGTCCCTTCAGAACGCCTCTGTGCACGTTAGTTTCCTGCACCGTCAGAACGCCTCTATAGACATGTTAGTTTCCTGTACCGTCAGAACACCTCTGTACACATGTTAGTTTCCTGTACCGTCAGAACGCCTCTGTACACATGTTAGTTTCCTGCACCGTCAGAACGCCTCTGTACACGTTAGTTTCCTGCACCGTCAGAACGCCTCTGTACACGTTAGTTTCCTGCACCGTCAGAACGCCTCTGTACACGTTAGTTTCCTGCACCGTCAGAATGCCTCTGTGAAGTGGACAGTGAACAGTACCCGCACCTAACAAGGAACTACCGCACACAGGGGTTGCCTATCTTGCCCTACGGCCCTGGAGTCCCACTGTGCTCCACACTTCCTCTCTCATTAATCCAGTAATATGCCTATTATTTCATGCAATTTCTCAATAATTTTCTAAGTCACAATATAACAATCACATAGGAGTAGAACTGTAACTAATTCCAATTTTCACCAGTGATTCAGAAAACATATCGATACTTTGAAGAATTTCAGGATCAGGAAGCATCAAATGGAAATAATAATAAAGTCTACCTCAAGAGACATCAGAGGAGTGAGAAAGCTTGGAAGAAATGCTTCACCATAGTATATTTTCAATAAATGGTAGTTATTTGTTATTATATTAATTAGGTATTTGTACAATTAAATTATAACAATAGAAATTACAATTTGAAGAAAGAATACTTGGTTCTCTCTTCTAATAATGTTTCACAATACATTTATATCTCCCTTAAAATAACAGATTCCCAAAAATTGGGCGTAAATTGAAATATTTATAAAATAAGTCATACTTTCCCATTTAAGGACATTTTCATTCAAAGATACTTCATTGTCTTTATGTTCAACAAAATTTCTTTTTTTAATATTTATTTATTTTAGAGAGAGAGAGAGAGACAAAAAGAGCAGGGGAGGAGCAGAGAGAGGGGGAGAAAAAGGATCCAAAGCAGGCTACACACTGACAGCAGATAGCTTGATGTGGGGCCTGAACTCACGAATGGTGAAATCATGACCTGGGCCAAAATGAGACACTTAACCCACAGAGCCACCCAGGAGCCTCTGATTATATTTCAATTAACAGTAACTGCTAAATCTTCAGCTTTACAGTTTTTCAACCACTAGCCTGTCATGGGATTTATAATCCATCAAATATGCAATTACTTGAGAGATCCAAATATTTATAGAACTTAAATTATTTTGTAAACTGCATAATCATGACAATTTTGTAATTTCAAATTTTTATGTCTGAATTTTCTCAAAGTGGGAAAGAAGAAATCCTGAATAACAATCGACTCCACCTAGCTCTCCTTTTCCTTTGCTATGAAAGGCAAGTCTTTTGAGTTTATCACACTGAACCCAGATTACTGAGGCAGGATGAAGATGCTGTAAGAGGAACACATTCCTTTTAATTTCTCTCTTAACACAAACTATATCTTTTTTCTTGAGATAGGACACTACAGAAATAAAGAATGGAGAGTCACTCTGAATATGAGTCTCATATCAACCTATTTCCCAGAAAAGAAAAAGAAAAGTGATGCAGGAACGTGATGAAACCTACATAACGCCAGCAAGAACACTCCAGGGCTATAACTTCCTGACTTTAACTCTCCCCTGTAGGTCTCAGAGTGGACAATTTCATCCCTGAGATGGCAAGGGTTTGAGAAATATCTCTCTACAGGCCATGGGCAGACAAACACAGGGTGTACACCTAATCAATATTATATAAATAATACACCAAACACATCAAATTAGTAGTATTTTGTTTTTTAATTTTTACTGAGGTACAACTTATATACAGTAAAACACACAAGTTCAAAGCTCAGTGCAGCTCTACACAATTCCATTCACAAGGAACCATATCCAGATCAAGATATAGATCATTTGGCAGAGAGGGACCAAGACGGAAACATAGGAAGCCCATGAACTTACCTCCTTCCATGGACACACCAGATGTACAGATATGTGCGGATATCCCTCTGAATATTCCCTCTGAGACAAAAAACAGGAACTAGCTGGGGGACTTCTACACATTCATTAGCAAATGAAAGTAGGAAAGTCTGAAACGGGCTCTCACCATAAACCCCACCCCAGCACAGTACCATACAATCAGAAGAAACCTCCAAAGTCCCAGCTCTTCCTGAGGAGTAAAGGGACAGACCCCAAAAACAACTAGCATTGAAAGCCAATAGGGTTTGCACTCACAACTCCCACAGGACTGCAGCAAAACAAACAAACAAACAAACAAACAAAAAAGGAGCAGTTCTTTAACAGGCTTGTGAGCATTCCCCATGCCACCCCCCCCCTCCCCCCCCCCCCCCAGGCCCAGTGCAGTAGCATCACACAAAACACCCATCTCCCAGTCTTTCACTGGAAGGAATTTGACTACAGATTTACAAGCTGTGGCCTGAGGGTCTAGCTTCTAATTAACATTCACATAAGTGTTGATTGAAATCTTTGCTGGAGCCTAAAAGAGCTGTTGGACACTTCCCCTGCCTTCTCTCTCTGGCTCATAACAACAATCAAACAAAGTCCCCAGCATCTCCCTGGAAGGAGTTTATTCACACATCTAGTGCCCCAACTTTTAAAGCTATCACTCAAGGATGGGGCTCCAAATCACCTAGTTCTGATAGCCAGTAGGACTTTCGTTCAAGAGTCTCACAGGACTACAGCAAAAAAAGAAGCAGTTTTTAAACTGGCATAGATGCACCTACCCATTTTGAGGCTATACACTCAGGTTCAGTGCAGAGAAAGTAAGCAAAAATGCCCACCTCCCAGTTTTTCCACCGAAGGGGTTTAGCTGCTGCCTAAGGGTCCAGTTTTTAATCTACCTGCAAATGGGTGCTGACTGTGATCCTCCCCTCTAGGATACTGATGGGTCTTAGCTTACCCTCAACTACTGGGAGCCACTAAGAACAAAGACAGCAAAGTGGACAATCACAAAGATTTGAAAGATAACCAGCTTAGGCACGGCTGATTGATGAGGTTCATCCTCCACACAAGATCTGTCTGTCAAGACTAGGAGAAGTGGTCATTTTATCTAATGTGCATAAGCCAACACAGAGAGTCAAAGAAAATAAGCAGAGGAATATGTTACAAACAAAAGAACAAAATACATCTCCAGAAGCCAATCTTAATGAAATAGGGATAAGTGATTTACCTAATAGAGAGTTGAAATAACAGTCTTAAACATGCTTCCTAAGGTCAGGAAAGCAATGCATAAACAAAATGATTATTTCAACAAAGAAATAGAAAATATTAAGAAATACAAAACAAAAAACAGAGAGCTATAAAATAGAATAATTGAACTGAAAAATTTTAATAGAGGGGGTTCAATAGCAGACTAAATCAAGTAGAAGAAAGGATAGTGAAACTCAAAGGCAGGACAGTGGAACTGATCCATTAAAAAAACAAAATTAAAAAGAATGGAAAAAGGTGAAGATAGCTGAAGGGACTTAACGGGACACTATCAAGCAGAGCAATATACGATTTACAGAGGTCCCAGAAGGAGAAGAGGGGAAAAGGGCTGAAGATTTATTGAAAGAAATAATAGCTGAAAAAGTACTAACCTGGAGAAAGAAACAAATATCCAGATTCAGGAAGATACAAAGAGTACCAAAAAAAGACGAATGTAAAGAGACCCACACCCAGACATATTATAATCAGAGATAAAGTGAGAGTCTTAAAAATAGCAAGAGAAGAGCAACTTGTTAGACAAAGAGGAGCCCCATAAGACAATCAGTGGATTTTTCAGCAGAAACCTTCTAAGTAAGAAGGGAGTGGAATGATATATTAAGTGCTGAAATTTAAAAAACAACAACAATGGGATGCCTGGCTGGCTCAGTTGGTTAAATGTCCAACTTCAGCTCAGATCATGATCTCACAGTTTGTGGGTTCAAACCCCATGCTGGACTCCAAGGTGATGGTGTGAAGCCTCCTTGGGATTCTCTCTCTCTCCTTCTCTCTGTCCCTTCCAAGTTCTCTCTCTCTTTCTCTTTTTTTCATGTTTATTTATTTTTGAGAGCGACAAAGAGCACAAGCCAGGAAGGGGTAGAAAGAGAGAGACACACACAGAATCTGAAGCGGACTCCAGGCTCTGAGCCATCAGCACAGAGCGAATGCAGGGCTTGAACTCATGAACTGTGAGATCATGAACTAAGCCAAAGTTGGATGCCTAACCATATGAACCACCTAGGCGTCCCTCTCTCTCTCTCTTTCAAAATAAATAAATAAACTTTAATAAATAGCACAACTGCCAACCAAGGTATCTACTATACAACAGGGAAAGAATAGTCTCTTCTGTAAATGTTACTGGGAAAACTGGATAGCCACATCCCAAACAATGAACTAGATTCCTATGTTACACCATAAACAAAAATCAACTCAAAATGGATAAAGATATGAACGTAATACCTGAAACTGCCAAACCCCTATAGGATAATAAAAGGGGTAAGATCTTTGAAATTAGTCTTAACAATTCTTTTTGTATTTGACACCAAAACCAAAGGCAACAAAATAAAAACTATACAAGTAGGACTACATCAAATTAAAAAGCTTCGGCACAACAAAAGAAATCATCAAAATAAATAAATAAAATAGCTACTTACGAAATGGGATAATATATCTGCAAACCACATATCCGGTTAGGGATTAATATCCAAAATTTACCAGTAATTCATTCAATAGCAAAAATTTAAAAATGAGAAATAAAATAACCCAAGTTGAAAAGTGGACAAAATACCTGAAAAAACATTTTTCCAAAGACAATATCCAAATGGCCAACAGGTAAATGAAAAGTTCAACACCACTACTCACAAGGAACATGCAAATTAAAACCACAATGAGATATCACCTCAAACCTACTATCAAAAATATAAGAGATAACAAACGCTGGCAAGAATGTGGAGAAAAAGGAATATTTATACATTGGGAATGGATAAATACTGGTGGGAATGTAAACTGGAAAAGCAATACTATGGAAAGCAATACTGAGTTACCTCAAGAAATTAAAAATAGAACTACCATATGATACGGCAATCCCATGTCTGGGAGTATACCCAAAAGAAACAAAATTAGAATCTCAAAAAGATATTTGTACTCCTAAGTTTACTGCACATTATTTACAAGAGCCAAGGTATGGAAATAACTTAAGTATCTACGGATAGATAAATGGATAAAGAAAGTGTGGCGTGTACGTATATACAATGGAATATTAGTCAATCTTAAAAAAGGATAAAGCCAGCCATTTGCAATGTAGATGAATCTAGAGGGCATTATGCTAAGTGAAGTAATCCAGATAAAGAAGAACAAATACTGCATGGTATCATTTATATGGAATCTAAAAAAAAAAAAAAAAAAAGTCAAACTCAGAAATAGAGAGGAGAATGTGGTTACCAGGGCCTGGGAGTGGGGGAAACAGAGGTTGGTAAGAGAATAAAACCTTTCAGTTATAAGATGAATGAAGTCTGAGATTGTAATGTATAACATGGTACTGTAGTTGATAACTTGTATTATTTAATTGAAATTTTCTAAGTCAAACTTAAGTGTTCTCACCAAAAAAATGAAAAACAAAAGTTAGTATGTGAGGTGATGGATGTACTAATTAACTTGATGATGGGAATCCTTTCACAATGTATATGCATATCAAATTATCACTTTGTACACCTGAAATATATAACAATTTTGTCAATTATACCTCAGTAATGCTGAAAAAAGATACAGAGCATTTCTCACGTCCCAATACTATTTTTAGTTATTTTAAAATTTTGTCTGAATTCGTTAGGTAGCAGAAATGGTATTCTTATGTTCAACAGTGAGTTGGAGATTCCTCTAGGAAGGTGGAATTAAAGATGGTGAGGTCATGGGGTTAAAAGCACCATTTCGGGAATCAGAGACATTTGGCAAAGCATACCTCGCTAGCCTGTAGTCCCTTCACTTGTTTTTTATATTTGTAGGTGAGTCTTTTGGGGATTGAATGAGTTAATGCATGTAAAGACTCACAGGTGTGGGGCAGGCATACAATAGGTTCAGAAAATGGCAGGTATCAATATTAAGAATTAATCGTTCTAATACTCAGTTGAAGCGCAGCCTGGGCCAAAACATCTTCATTCTTCCTGACTGCTACACTTTCACATGATAATGCCCTCGAGGGTAGAGTGACAATATTTTATTCCTACCCCTTTGATTTAGCTGTTGAAGGAAGATGTATTTCATTTGAACTGTATCAGTATCAAATCCCATTTTAAAAGCAATTGTTAAAAATTCTGAGAATAAACTTATACTGTCTTTGATCAAATAAGCTGCTGTAATCAGAATGAATGTTTTACAATGATCAAGCTATTTATTTTTGAAAGCTTCCAAGTTTTTGAAGCCTAAAATGGTTTAGTTCTGTCCACCAAGCAATTAATATGTTCTACTAAACAAATCAGAGCTGGAGAACCAAATTAACACCTTTCAAGAGTGATATATCAGTGCTGGCTTCTACAGAATGTTTTATGACCCTTCTACCTAATTTAATGGATAAATTCTGAGCATCAGAATGTCCCAGTATGGCTTGAATTCTTTCAGAGGCAAAAAATATATACATTCATATTGAAGTGGAACTTCACAGAAAAATTAAACTCCTCTGTCATATATGAAATTCTACCTTCAAATATTTTACCTTAACTCTAAAACTAGACTCAATTTCCATTCAATAACTCAGATTTAATTCAGTCAGAAATATTCTGTGTAAAAGAGTAAGAGCTGAGACAAATGCACACCAGATCCCTTTCCAGCTTCACATGACTGACAGATCATGTCAGAGGATTACAGACACTCAGACATAATTACCTCACTCTGGTCTTCAATCTGAAGCAATGGATCAGCTTTTCTGCCCACTCAGCTGAACAGTACACCACAGCCCACAAACCTCAGCCACCCTCCAACCAGAACAAATCATGTAGACTTACTATTACTTTTTCCCATACCCTGCTGTGAGATCAAAGAAAAAATATATAATTGTCTTTGCCCTCAGTTTCTGACACAGGGCTTCTAAACCCTTGTAATTTCCTAACTGATAAGAGCACTAGAAGCATCGTTTGCTCTGATGAGGCAATTTTGTATGAGTTCCAACATGGTGGCTGGTCACCAGAAATATCAAGCCATGATTAGAAGCTTGGAATTTTCATCCCCACCCCACAACTTCTCTGAAGAGGAGAGAGGGGCTGGAAATGGAGTTAACAATTGATCATGCTGACATGATGAAGCCTCTGTAGAATCCCACAAGTATGGGGTTCAGAAAACATCCAGGTTGTTGAATACATCCACATTCTGGGATGGTGACATGCTTCCATGCTCAGGACCCTCCCAGACCTCACCCTACATCTCTCTTCATCTGGCTATTCACTTAAATACATTAATAAATGGTAAATGTAAGTTAAGTGTTTCCCTGAGTTCTGTGAGCTCATATAGCCTAGCAAATAATTAAATCCAACGGGAAGGAGGTCATGGGAACTTGCAATTTATATCCACATCAGAAAGAAGTTGTGGGTAACCTGGAAAACTACTACTTGTGAATGGAATCTGAAGCAGGGAGCAATCTCATGGACTGAGCCCTTAATCTGTGGGATCTGACACTGTCTCCAGAATTAAGAATAAATTGAGTTAAATTATTTAATTCTACCTAGTGTTATGGAGTTCCTTGGTGAGGGGAAAAAACTCACACCTCTGGTAACCTGGCACATCAGAAGTGAAGTGCTCCATGTGAAAGTAAATGAAAAAGACACAGGAGAGAATTACAGGCTTTTTTCAACTCACCCCCAGTCACTGGCCTCCATGTAATTGAAGTTGTCCGAAAGGAAATGGCAAGGATGATTTTTGTCTCTCAAAACTATCTCCAATATTCATTTTAACGTGACTTTAGGGACTAATGTCCAAAACAATGAGCCTACCTAGAAGTTCCCTAGATCAATACATGAAACAGAAACTGATATATGCTATTAGAAGTCATACAGCTAGACAGTGGGAAGATCCTAAAGGGCCCCCTGGACAATGATATCAGTTAAGGCTCTTCTTTGTCATGAAATAGAGAAGTTCCAAGTGGTACCATCCTTCCCCACCCCTTCCTCTTATCTATTCACCTGGGTAAAGACACTGGGAGGAAGCTTCTGTATTTTTTCTTTAACAGGACTTAGGGAGTGCCTTTGTTTAAAAAGAAAAGAGGAAAATAGATAGGGAGAAAAGAATGAATAATAATAATAATGATGAGACAATATGATTGTGCCAGAACCAGGACCTTAACAGCAGAGGTCAAGTTTAGCTGCTGATTGCTCTACTTTTTAAAATTTTTTTGTTTTGTTTTTTGGGTTTAATTTATTCTTTTTTAAATTATTTTTAATTTTTTTTATTTATTTAAATCCAAGTTAGTTAACACATAGTGTAATAATGGTTTCAGGAGTAGAATTTAGTGAATTATCACCTACATATAACACCCAGCACTCATCCCAAGTGCCCTCCTTAATGCCCATCACCCCTTTGGCCCATCACCCTACCCAACAGCCCTCCAACAACTCTAAGTTTGTTCTCTATATTTAAAAGTCTCATGAATTGTCTCCCTCTCTGTTTTTATCTTATTTTTCCTTCCATTCTCCTATGTTCTTCTGTTTTGTTTCTTAAATTCCACATATGCGTGAAATCATATGATATTTGACTTTCTGTGACTGATTTATTTCGCTTAGCATAATACCTTCTATTTCTATCCATGTTGCTCCAAATGTCGAGCTTTCATTCTTTTTGATAACCAAGTAATATTCCATTGTATATATATACCATCTCTTCTTTATCCATTCATCGGTCGATGGACATCTAGGCTCTTTCCATTATTTATCTATTATTGATAGTGCTGCTATAAACATTGGGGTGCATGTATCTCTTGGAATCAGCATTTGTGTATCCTCTGGAATAATACCTAG
The DNA here is from genome assembly GCF_003009895.1 of Hyaena hyaena. Taxonomy (NCBI): domain Eukaryota; kingdom Metazoa; phylum Chordata; class Mammalia; order Carnivora; family Hyaenidae; genus Hyaena; species Hyaena hyaena. The sequence continues at coordinate 492,303 of NW_024081847.1, forward strand.
TAGTGCAACTGCTGGGTTGTAAGGTAGCTCTATTTTTAATTTTTTGAGAAACCTCCATGCTGTTTTCCAGAGTGTCTGCACCAGTTTGCATTCCCACCAACAGTGTAAGGTTTCCCTTTCTCCACATCCTCACCAACATCTGTTGTTTCCTGAGAGGTTAATTTTAGCCATTCTAACAAGTGTGAGGTGGTACCTCATTGTGGTTTTGATTTGTATTTCCATGATGATGAGTGATGCTGAGCATCTCTTCATGTCAGTTAGCCATCTGGATGTCTTCTTTGGAAAGGTGTTCGTGTCTTTTGTCCATTTCTTCACTGGATTATTTGTTTTTTGGGTGCTGAGTTTGCTTAGTTCTTTATAGATTTTGGATACTAACCCTTTATCCAATATGTCATTTGCAAATACCCATTCCACTGGTTGCCTTTTAGTTTTGTTGGTTGTTTCCTAAGACTTTAAGTAATCTCTACATCCAACCCATAAACCCAAGATCAAGAGTTGCATGCTCCACCAACTGAGCCAGCCAGGTGGCCCTAGCTGCTGACTGTTCTCATATGAGCAGAGGAGTAAGAACTTATCATGCTGAGAAATGGGAACCCAATACAGTAATTCATCAGAAAGATGCCAAAATCATGACTGGAAGATAAGAAGTAAAGAAGATGAGACTGGGGCTGGGGACCTAGAACAAGATTCTAGAAGACTGGATTAGGGAATATGGCAAAGAAGAATGATGGGTTAGGTGATAAACATGAGATTATCTGGCTGACTACTGCCAAGTACCAAGGGTTGAGAAGTTGGCGGAGGAAGTCAGAAAAGCCATTAGGATGAGGAACATCTGAGACATAGTCCTCATAAGGTAGTTACATCCAGAGTAACATTCTAAATCAGAATTCTTTTACAACTAGATGACCTAAAAACTTCCCTTCTGTCATTCAGGACAACATTCAAGGGATGTATGAGCTAAAGCAATAGAGTCTGAATTGACAGAATATAAGGAGCTTCAGTTAAGGTAAAATACACACACACACACACACACACACACACACACACACACACACACCATAAAATAGCTTGTGATATCCAAGAAAATAGAGTAACCTTGTCCCAGGAAGTCTCTTGGAGTTCTAGAAATCTAGGGCTCTATGATAATGGTTTAAATATTCTTGGGAGGCATACGAATGACATAAATTTAAAAATAATTATGACAAGAGCCATTCAATGGCTTAGGAGATAAGTTTTTTAATGGTTTTATTTATTTTTGAGAGACAGAGACACAGAGCATGAGCGGGAGAGGGGCAAAAAGAGAGGGAGACACAGAATCCAAAGCAGGCTCCAAGCTCTCAGCTGTCGGCACAGAGCCCGACTCAGGGCTTGAACCCACAAACCGTGAGATCATGACCTGAGCTGAAGTCGGACACTTAAGAGACTGAGCCACCCAGGCACCCAGAATTCATCACTTTAAATGCATTACAGTGTATTTGGGTCTGAGGAAGTCCTGGCATATAATGAATCAATGTAATAAACAACATTATCTAGTAATATTATAGTATTAACATTGTCACAGAGAAAATAAGGTAACAAGAGGTAAAATGGCAGCACTCCCATTAATAACTAGGAAGACAAATACTAAAAGGAAAAAAAGTGTTCTCCTACACTAAGATCTATCATTAACGGAACACTTCCATAGTACTTTATATTATTTTATTTATTCACCACAACAATCCAGTGAGGAATATATAATCTCATCTTTACAAATGAGAAAACTGACACTTTGAAGTGGTAAGTAGCTTGCTTATGATTACTCAAGTAGTAAGGGGAAGAGCTGAAATCTAAATAAAGACTCATCTGCCTCGAAAGCCTGTTTCCTCCACCTCTGGCTTACGGTTGCCTCAGCACTTACCAAGCCAAGTTACTAAATTTGAGACTGGTATTCCAGTAAACCTATATTACTGCATCAATATATATGCAAACCTGAATAGCCCTTTCTATAAAAGAAAGAAATACAAAACACAAGCGTGAAAAAAATTTATCCACATCCCAATATACTCAAAAACCAAGTATTTTTAAGCTATACCAGGCACCTATAAAAAAGTAGACAAAAACCTTTGTTCCTTTTGTAAACAAAACAGAAATCATAGAAATAAAGGAGAGTAAGATAAAACATGAAATTTCACCCACCTCTGGAATACTTGTACAGCCAGTGCTCATCATAAAATTGAGACAGATATGTGAGAAACAGGACAGATGGATCTATGAGTCTATTTTCCATCAGGTTACATTGGGTATTTGTATATATTGGTAAATATGAGGTATTGTACATACATGTATATGTATTTATTCTTAAGTTTTTCTGCAGAACTTATCTAACCTATAATTCTATAAACATATTTATAAATATATTTATAATTAAATTCTTCACCCTGCCACTACTCATAAAACATTTCTGGGGTTAAACTGTTCCATTAACTTATCCTTTCCTCCTTCCTTTACCACTTTATCACATATTTACTTCAGCTGTGTACACAGTTTGTCAACAATCATAGAATGAATATGAGAAAACCACTCAGTATTATAACCAAGCTCTCCTTTACGACAAACCCATAAAAAGAGACAAAATGCATATGAGATAGAGAGAATGCCCCAAAGATGCCAGTCGACCGCCTCTGCAGACACCCCAAGTCTCACAACCAAATTCACCATAAAAACTATTCACTCAGTGACGTTACTGAGCACTTGTACACTGTACTTGGCACTTGGCTAGATTCTGAGGACACTGTGCGCACCTAATAGAAGACCAGAGGCCGGTCAAAGAGAGACGTGTAAACTAACATTACAGGACCATTTGATCAGGGCTCTAACTGTAGCATGCATAAGATGCAGTGGCTGTGACAGGGTATTCATCCTTGAATACCAAGGACAGGCTTATTCTGAAGTATTAACATGTGCTACATATAATTATTTGCTGACATAAAGTACAAATCACAAGGGCTCTTGTTGAGATCTAACAAAAACTATTTTAATTTCATTTAATCCCTAGGACCTACAAAGACCATTTTTTCCAGTACTGAACCTTTACTGAACCTTTATTTATCGAGTCTTCAACAGCTCTAAACTGCAGACCACTGGCATTCCTGTGTCTATTAATTTTTCACCTTTTTTTTTTCCCACTTTTAGTTTCCAAACTTTATCATCCACCTTCCAGTTTGGGGTGAAGGTGGTCACCTGGTCATTTATACTGCTGTGTTCTCAACATAAGAGAGACATATGGCTAATGTGTCCCTAATTTTGTTATTTTGTTGTGCTCTGCTGCTATCGCACGTCTCCTGAATTTTCTTCAGCCAATTATTGTCAAGTGCATTTAATTTCTTCTATCTCATCTTACCTCATTGCCAGTATCCTCATCCCCATAAAGCTGATATTCTGCTGGGGAAATACTGGGTTTTTACTTTCCGCTGATACAGAGAGTCACTCTGTGACAGCTTCTTGAAAGTGAAACTATTCTTTTCTGGAAGGCCTACACAGCCATTGTAAGAGCTGGTTTCTTTGAGCCTTTTTTAGTGTATGTCCATGTTCTTTATTCAGTATGTCACCATTCCCATGTCCCACTTAATTATGTGATAATGTAGAGAGCGCCACCGCTCTTTTCTGGGAAAACAAGCTGAATTACTCTAGATGTCAACAACAAATGGCAGAGCCCACAGATGGCCGTTTACTCACCTGCCAGTCAATAAAAACACAAATGAGATCTTAGTAGAAAGATCTGAAGGTATAAGTGAAAGATCCAAAATCTCTGGACTCCTGGAAAATGAAATGTTTCCCCCTAAATACTGTATTTACTATATACTGTATTTACTATAGTCCCAATATTTTCCTGTTACTCCTCAAAAAATGATGTAAGAATCATTGATAATATCTTTGGTCTACAATACAATTGAAACACTTCATATAGAAATTAAAAAAACACTTTGATTATACTTAGTGTACAGGACGCCTTTTTGATTTCTTATATTACAGTTTCTTTGGGTCTTTTTTTATTACCATAGAAATGAAGTCAGTCACTTCCTACCTCCAGGATACAATTTAAATTTTTTTTTAATTCCTTTAATTTTTTTAAATACATTATTTCCACAAATTTCAAGAGTTGGTTTCAACATGGAATTTACAAATTGCAACTTTTAGGTTAAATTACATCTATATTTTTTAAATCCTAAATGTAGTAAATGAAACATTTTTTCAAAACTCATTTTAACAGCTTAGTCTAGATCACAATTTTCATAATTTTAGCTATTTAGGAAAAAAAACACATTAACTTGTTTTTAAAACACCACACTTCATCATGAAATTTGTAGTGCTTGGATACCAAATTTCTCCACAAAGATTTTTCAAAGATATGTAGGCACCAAATTTCCCCACAAAGATTTTGAAGAGGATATTAGAAGTAGACGTAGGATGCTGGGTGGCAGCTGGTGTGACATGACAGGCATGAATAAATGTGCCAGCGAAGCCCTTATGGTTTATTGGGTAATTATGGGAAGTGGCATTGGTGCCAGCCAATCAGATTCCTGGGCAGCTACTTCTAAACCCACTTACTCTTAAAGTAGATCATTAAAAATGCACTTCGGTGGAGAAGCTTTTCTCCTACTCGACATAAACAGTCTATTTGCAAAGTCAGTCATTTGATCAAAATGCAGCACATCAGTGATGGTACAGTGAACAACCACCTCTCTATTACACAAACATCTTCCATTAAAGGCATTTCAGAGTGAAGCTTTCAAACATGAGAGGAATGAATGGGCTTGCAATGGGCATGTGCCCATCTCTTCCCATCCATAAAACCACATATTGACACACAAAAGCGAGTTCATTCCATTTATTTGCAGGTTTCTGAAATGTAACTCTAGAGCTTATGTGTACAGTGCAAATTGAATCACATTTTTTAAATGCCAAACAAAGGACAAATGTTTGTTACTGGAAAAGACAAATCTTAATTCCTGGAAGCTGCTTAAATCCTGCCAAACCACTAAACAAAAAGGTGATAACTAAACGCCTTCCAAAATGCACTCAGGAAGATCAGAACTTCTTCTCAATGACGTGGAGGTGACTATTCCTAAACATGTGATCTGCCGTTGCCCAAAAACCTCAGGTCAGGTTGGTTCCAAACACTGTCCTGAGGAGGGGGGATAGCCTAGGTCTGAGCAGCCATTTTAAAACTACTACTAAATTGACATAAATATGATTTTGTTTTCTTATATGACATTGACCTTCATTCCCAGAAGGATACTGGTATATAATCCCGGATGTCAAGCTTCTCAGCAAGAAATGTCAGTCCTCAGTAGAGGTAAATATGCTTTAAGTTTAGAAAGCACTGCCAATAAATTCTATTTTACTCATAACCAAGGGCAATGCTCAAAATATTTATGACTGGTTGGCATAGGGACCAACCCATCAGAATGGATTCCTGGATGCCACTGCACTGAAGTAGGATCCAAAAGTCCCCTTAACAGGGGTTTCCAAGGAATGATTCTAGAGGAGGGACTACAGAGGCCAAAACATCTGGGGGTATTCAGGGTCTCAAGAAATATGTTGCAACTGTCTACTAACGATCTACTGGTCTACTGAGCAGTTCAGACATACTTCAGTATTATGACAACTGGCGTAGATACACCTGTGCATGCTGATTCACGGAGCCCTGCTCCTACCTATAAGAAACATCTATCATACTAGGCTAGACCTAAAGAAGAAGTGGTTCAAAAAGAGACTGGTGACTTACATTGAAAATGTAGATGCTGAACAAATACAACTGCCGTCTTCCCATCAGAACACAATGGGACAGGTGGAAGGGAAAGGAAGGAAAGAAAGAAGGGGAAGTGAGTCCAGGACAACCCATCACAGCAACTAAAGGGGTCAGCACGGTGGACATTAAAGGAAGGGAAGCAATACTGACTAGCAGGGAGCTGTTAAACAAAAAGGGGGTAAAAAGCGGCCTCTTCTCCGGCTGACACGAATGAGGAGTGTGCAGGCCAGCAGGGGCAATGAGGTGGCACTGGTTTCCATCAGCTCCTAAATCCAATTTGAGACTATCATTCCATCTTCAAAGCAATAGATGAAAAAGTTTACACCAAAGACAAAGCACCTGAAGTTGAATCACATCATCAACCTGCAGCTGATGAGACACTGAATGGATTTTCTATTACATTTCTACAGACTGAACATCTGTCTTAGAGTGAGCTTATTCAGCCTCAGCCAAAAGCTTTCATATCCAGCATACTCATCATCATCTGAGGGCGCTGAACTGAAAGATACTCTGAGGAGACAAGACAGACTACTGGGAAATCATTTTACCTCATGAAAGCTTATTCTGAACAAGAAAAAACACCCAGATGAAGCAGCACGAGAAAGAACCTGTGGCCGAACAACCACGTGCTGTTTAAAAAATTAGCCCTCATGCTGCTGCTCTGAGAAAAGTGACCTTCTACTTTCTGAAGAGGCACCAGGTACCAGTGGGTGAGTGACTTACTAAAAGCACAAAAGAGAGGGAGGGGGCAAGATGGCGGAGAAGGAAGGAGCTCCGCACTTGCACTCGCGCCCGTACATCACACGGAAAAGATCTGAAGCCATCGGGAACCTTACAAAACCTGAGAGATTGGGAGAAAAAGGACGCAGAACCCACTGAGAGAGCCTTCTAACGTGAGTGCGAACCGGGGAAGATACGATCGGGCGGGGATGGAGACCCCAGGGTGGGAGGCGGTCCCCCCTATCCTCTGCGGGGAGTGAGAGGGGAAAAGGAGAGAGTCCGAGACAGAAAAACTTCCGCTCGGGGCGGGGGGGGTGGGGGGGAACCTCCACTCGGGGCATAGAAAGACCGTACTTGCCAAATACCTGCACACCAGGTCCCCTCGCGCCAGCTGGTCCCGGGGCCGAGCGCACAGACCGCTGCTCTGTGCCGCTCCCGGCGGCTGGACGTCAGAGCAGCGGCGCGCCTGCCGCCATCGTCCTC